>NC_081550.1:21104938-21140034 GCF_901000735.1 Corylus avellana | reverse complement strand
AACTTTCACCATTTCTCTGGGTGAAATGGTAGCTCTCTGTCTCTCTAACTTAATTTAATATTTGATCCACAACCAAAGCATTCCCAACCACAATAAATTCATAATCGAATCTGTGAACAGTGAATAAGCAACTAGGGTTACGGTTCGTACCTGACATGAGCTCCTCCTCCCCTTCGACGCACCAAATCTACTGACAATTTTTCGTCATATGACTTGGAGATTGAACTTTGTCTCATTGTATACAAGGGCACCGTCGTCGTTTTACCTTAAAGTAATTATACCGGCGGCTATTTACGTTTGTAGGTCGAGAAAATATCGTCGTAACAAATTTTTTTTAAGATCTGCAAATGAAAAAACGTAAAATAGTTATCTATTAGAAACTATCATGAGAAAATTTTTGGGAAAATTATATTTACCAATTACCCACCTCAATCTACCATCCTTTCGTGGGATGTCTCCTCGATCATTCAATTTAGTTAATGTATCATGCCAATCTATCGTTCCGTTAACAATTTTTTTATGTTAGACAACAACACATCATAAGACTCGCATGTAACGTGCAAATGATTATTATTACCATTTACCCATGAAATTTTTAGACACGAGCAAGGCTTACGGTACAACGGAATTAGATTTTTTGGGGGGTAACGATGAGAAAAAATCGATTTTGTGGAAGGATGGATTCATTTGATTATGATACTCTTCAAGTGTCCATTACTTCTTCTAGAGGGCTCTTTTATCTCCTTATGTACGGACGGTTTGAGCTTGCTTCTTTAGGTATTTGACTCAATGCACCTTATTTATTAGCTACAGATCAAACGTTACAATTATATATTTTTAGAGTGCAAATTTTCTTACCAAGCCCAGAAAAGCGAGGAAAAGACATGTGCTCACTGGGCTTTAGAATCTCGGAGGACATGTAATGGGCTACCTCAGTGTTTACCCAGGATGAGTAGGCCTGGTTTTAAAGCCCAGTGAGCCTGCAATTCAGTTTAGGCCTGGTTATTTTTAAATGCATCAAAATTAATTATTGACTTTTTATGGCAACTTTCGTCTCATTTTGGGGGATTGTCATTATATCTATCAACAATTCAGATTGGGAGATTGTTTTTGTCATCAGGGATGTATCATTTCAGCTCTATCTTCTTTGTCGGTTTGGGGGAAAGAAAGCAAACGTTAAAAAGCCCATGTTGTTGCCAAGTGAGCTGTTTCCTGGTAACTGCCCTGTTCTTTCTACTGTGTTGCATCTGAGTTGGTCCCCTGAGCCATCCTATTCTTAAAGGAGTGATGATATACATCACACAAGCGTACATGACCCGTGTTTAATTTTTATAATTAAATCATATGGGCGTGTATGACTGTTCATATACGCCCGTATGATGTATATTACTGCTCTTCCTAAAGACAAAGATGTTGGTAACCATTCATCTTGCATTAAAGAATAGTAAAAATTAACCTCTCAAGACTCTCCAATTCAACCTGCTTTTAAAGAAAACTTTGTCCATATATATACTAATCAACTCGGCCAGCCACGGTGGATGGAAGAGAAAGACAGCTCAAAAGGTCATTTTCAAAAGAGACGAAAAAATTGATAAAGGTTTAGAAAAGATTGGAAAAATGCGGTGGTAGTTGGATGTGATCAATGAGGGGCTGCTTCACACGCAACTTCATCGTGTCGCCGCACGCTTCCATAGCAATGGGCATTATTCTATATCATCCACCACGGGTAAAGCTTGAGCTCCAATTATTCTCATTCATTCCATTGGAGCTTACCCACCTAACAAAACTGTATTATTTATTCTTCTAAAGTGACTCTCTAGAAGCTGGGCATCGTTGCTGTATTATCAACCCTTTTCTCTTCTTTCACTGCCAAGCCATTATGATCAAAATGGTCTCATTCTTTTGATTGTGAGGAGATCCTCTCTAATAATTATTGGGTTGCTTAAATTTAATGAAAATTCAGAGAGTCTAAAAGAAAGAGTTGTAGAGCTCACTTGATTCGGGTAGGTGGATCTCACACTTTAAACTTTTCAAGGCAAATGAGTTTTGTAACCTTCTTCTTTTAAGTTGTGCGCTCGAATTTATGTAAATTAAATTCGAAACCTAAGACTAAGAGGAAGAGCATCCATATATAATGACTTATGCATTTTGGATTTCTATATAAAGTGATTGACTAGACCCCTAAAACATCATCATTATCGCATTGACAATTAGACATCCAACATGTAATCGCAACAACCCGATTGCAAAAGCGAAGCTCTACCAATTGAGCTATATCCCCCGATCCAAGTGGAGCATGCATGAAGGAGTTGGACGATTCTTCTATTCATTTTGTGTTTCATTTATATTAATCTAAAGTGCTTACCTAAATGTAAGTAAGCCATGCTTATCTAACTCTATGAATAAGTTTTTAATTACTTTCTCTCTCCCTTCTTTCTCCCATTCTCCTCTCTCCCTCTCTCTCTCAATCTTCAAGCTATCCTCAATATCCCTCATCCCTCATTTTCAGTCAGTTTCCGCATTAAAAGCAAGATATTATATGTTTATAGTCAACCCTACCACCTCATTCCCCACGCCACACATTTCTAATTTCTTACACGATTTTTTCTCATCTTGTGCTGAGATTGTGATACAATTGACGACTGCTAGAGCTTGAGAGTCCCACTTTTTTACTCTTCCATTTTCTGTGATATCACATAATACGGCCAAGGGTCGGTGAGAAAGAGACCTAAATAAGTGATTGAACAAGACGCTGACTACATCAAAGGGAAGCTCAAGTTACTTGTGTATAACTTAACCATCTCTTTTCCAATTTCAAAAAAAAAAAAAAAACTTAACCATCTTTTTTGCAAATTCACTATTAGATTTGTGGACTCACAAGTGGGTTCCACAAATTTAATGGTAAATTTATTTATTTGTTGTATGGAAATTGGTGAAAGATGAAACGGAGAATAATTTTTATCAATTTCTTATTTATTTGTGTTACATATATATACGATTTTTTTTTTTTTTTTTTAATCAAATGCGGGAAAAGGTTACAAGGGAACATATATGTATGACTCTATTTATAATAAAAATGGGATTGGTGAAGTTAGTTAAGAAAGGTAATCAAATTCTCTGGATTAGATTAGATTAGAGTTAGAGACATATATGCAGTAAATGCTTAATAAGGATATCAATATAGATAAAGAAAGAAAGAAAAATGGACCGATGTAAGGATTGATTTACAGTGCTACATTAATAAAATAAAACAAAAGTGAAAAAAAAAAGAAAAAAAAAAAGTGGTATATAGTGTTGAAGAATAATTTCACATTGTCTGTGGACAAGATTTTGGGCATATTTATAAGGAATGAACAACTCTATCTTATTAAACCGGTTTTATGAGATGAGTTAGGCCCACGAATTTCTTCATGGTATCAGAGCCTACCATAGGACAAATGAAACCCACACTACATACCCTATGACAAGGATCTAGAAAAATACTTGCATGCACAGTGTCGAGGAATAATTTCACATTGCCCGTTGACAAGATTTTGGACATGTTTATAAAGAATGAGTAACCCTCTCTTATTAAACCGATTTTATAAGTTAAGTTAGACGCACAAATTTCTTTATATAGCATTTCCCTTGGAGCACTCTCCACTTCTTTTTTATTTTTCTTAAATTTAAGAAACAAAACTAATTTTTATTTTCTAAAGCCCTATATCATTAAAAATTGTTTCTTTGCAAAATGCAAGTCGTATACTTTTCCTAACAATTTTTTACAAAAATCTCAACCGTCTCCAATAAAAGGCAAAGAGAAAAGAAATAAATATTTTGTGTTAAAAGAAAGGTATAAAATATCTACTGCACGTGGCTTTTTATTTTTATTTTTTTTCTTCATATATTTAAGAAAGGAAAGAGATGGGTGAGGTTGGTAGGGATTGACAAAGTCAATTATAGGTTTCTCTGTCTGCCATTTTCAACGGCCAAAAATGTTTGTACGAACAACGTGACTTCTGCATCATAATATATGTTTGTACGGACAACGTCAATTTTTTTTTTTTTTTTTTTCGTCATATCACTTTCCAAAAATATTTGGTTTTACTGACGATTTAGATTGTGTCGATTTTTGTTCAACTGACATTAAATTAAAAATAGTATTAGTTGAATAGTAATCGACACTAATAATAGTGTCGATTTACTGCTCAACCGACACTAAATTAAAAATGGTGTAATTTTAAATTTTGAACACAGATTCAACCCTCCTTTCTAATTTGAATTTTTTTTTGAGTTTAAAAGTTTAACACACTATCATCCCATTTCACGTTTCTTCCTCCTTTTTTTCTTTCGTCTTCTTTTATTTTTCTAACTGAATCTACTGATCACCTTTTTTTTCCTACATTTTTCTATATGCCACCATTTATTTGGTGGTTCTTCAACATTTTTCTCAAGCTAAAGCAATCAAGAGGACACTAGATGTTTGTAAATCTAAGCTCATTCTAGAAGTGAAGTTTTGTGCTACCTCCTTGGAATCCATGGTTGATTTTGTGCATGTCATTTTTAGATTGCCATCTGCAAAGCCAAAATCAAACGAAGAATAAGCCCAACAAAGAGATCGATGCCGGCGTCAACCGAAAGAGATCGAGAAAAAAGAGGGAGAAGAAGGAGAAAAGAAGAAGAAGAATGAGGAGGAGAAGAAGGAGATCTGGATCTGATCGACATTAAAATTAAAATGCAACTAAAAATAAAAATAAAAATAAGATGTAAAAATTGAAAAAAATAATCAATAAATAAGTGAAAAAAAATATATATATATATCGGAATAAATTAGTGATGGTTTTTAAAAAAACCATCACTAATTAAAAGGTGTCAACACCTTTTAAAAGGTGTTGGTTTTGCCTAAACCGACACATTTTTCCATTTCCCTATCCTTGTTTAGTTACCCTTTAAAACCGTCACTACAAAATCGTCATTAATTTTGTAGTGACGGTTTTTAGCCCTAAACCATCACCAAAAAGCCATCACTAAACCTCCATTTTTTTTTGTAGTGTATATTTAAGAAAGGAAATAGATGGGTGAGACATGACTTTTGTTAAATTATCATTCATCACAAAAGCTTAAGCTAATAGGAAGAGGTAAATTTAATCACTTAATCATTACTTTAACATTCCCCCTCAAGTGTGAGCTCAAACTTCCTTTTAATAGGTGAGGCCGAACACGTGTAATATTTAATTGAAATGTGGGGTGAATTGACGGACTCAAGGTTCGATCTCAGGACTTTTGATTCTGATACCATATTAAATTATGATTCATCCCAAAAGCTTAAACCGATAGAAAGAGGTAAATTTAATCACTTAATCTTTACTTTAAGAGCATCATAAGATAATGTTTGTACAAACAATGTGAAATTGCTTATAAACAATTTTAACGACTTATTAGAGTATTATTGTAGGGAAGTCAACAATGTTAGTTTTTTTCCCTCCAACCAGTTCACATAAGTGCAAACTTCTGCGCCCACCATGTGGCTTATTGGGCCGCGGCTAGAGTTCATTCCGGCTGCATTCCCATTCACTTGCCCCATTCCCCCTCTTTTCCCATTTGTAGTGGAAAAGATCCACCCCCTATTTGTTTTGTTTCTGTTTGTTCTTGCTGTTTGTGTTGGTTCCTCTTAAAAAAATAAAATAAATAAATAATTTGATTAAAAAAGCTAAACTGAGGACAAAATGCTTGTAAAATAATTTAATTCCTCATCCCTCATCCCTCATTTTCAGTCAGTTTCCGATTAAAAGCAAGATATTATATGTTATAGTCAACCCTACCACCTCATTCCCCACGCCACACATTTCTAATTTCTTACACGATTTTTTCTCATCTTGTACTGAGATTGTGATACAATAGACGACTGCTAGAGCTTGAGAGTCCCACTTTTTAACTCTTCCATTTTCTGTGATATCACATAATACGGCCAGGGGTCGGTGAGAAAGAGACCTAAATAAGTGATAGAAGAAGCTGCTGACTACGTCAAAGGGTTACTTGTGTAGAACTTATCCATCTCTTTTCCAATTTCAAAAAAAAAAAAAAAAAAAACTTAACCATCTTTTTTCAAATTCAATATTAGATTTATGGACTTACAAGTGGATTCCACAAATTTAATGATAAATTCATTTATTTATTGTATGGAAATTAGTGAAAGATGAGACGGAGAATAATTTTTATCAATTTCTTATTTATTTGTGTTACATATATACGTGACAGTTTGGATTGTGTCGGTTTCTGTTCAACCGACACCAAATTAAAAATGGTGTGGGTTGAACAGTAACCGACACTAATAATAGTGTCGGTTTACTGTTCAAACGACACCAATTTCAAATTTTAAATTTTGAACACAAATTCAACCCTCCTTTATAATTTGAATCTTTTTTTGGGTTTAAAAGTTTAACACACTATCATCCCATTTCACGTTTCTTCCTTCTTTTTTTCTTTCGTCTTCTTTTATTTTTCTAACTGGATCTACTGATCACCTTTTTTTTTTCCTGCATTTTTTTATAGGCGGCCGTTCATTTGGCGGTTCCTCAACATTTTTTCCAAGCCAAAGCAATCAAGAGGACACTGGATGTTTGTGAATCTAAGCCCATTCTAGAAGTGAAGTCTTGTGCAACCTCCTTAGAATCCATGGTTGATTTTGTGTGTGCCATTTTTGGATTGCGAGCCGCAAGAGCCAAAATCACACAAAGAAGAAGCCCAACAAAGAGATCAATGCCGGCGTCAACAAAGAGAGATCGAGAAAAGAGAGGGAGAAGAAGGAGAAAAGAAGAAGAAGAAGAAGAATGAAGAGAAGAAGAAGGAGATCTGGATCTGATCAACATTAAAATGAAAATGAAAATAAAAATAAAATGAAATGTAAAAAATGAAAAAAGAAATCAATATATATCGGAATTTAATAAATTAGTGTTGGTTTTGCCTAAACCGACGCATTTCCTATTTTCCTACCCTTTGAAAAACTTTTGTAGTGACGGTTTTTAGCCCCAAACCATCACCAAAAAGCCATCACTAAACCTCTATTTTTTTTGTAGTGCATATTTAAGAAATGAAAGAGATGGGTGAGAGTGAGACGTGACTTTTTAAATTAACATTCATCCCAAAAGCTTAAGCTGATAGAAAGAGGTAAATTTAATCACTTAACCATTACTTTAACACTCCCCCTTACGTGTGGGCTCAAACTTCCTTTCAATAGGTGAGGCCCAAGACGTGGAATATTTAATTTAAATTGGGGGTGAATTGATAGAATCAAGGTTCGATCTCAAGACCTTTAGCTCTGATACCATGTTAAATTACCATTCATCCAAAAAACTTAAGCTGATAGGAAGATGTAAATTTAATCACTTTACAATTACTTTAGCAACATCATAAAATAATGTTTGTACGAACAACGTGAAATTGCTTATAAACAATTTTAATGACTTATTAGAGTATTATTGTACGTAAGTCAACAATGTTAGTTTTTTCCCTACAACCAATAATTTGATTAAAAAAGCTAAACTGAGGACAAAATGCTTGTAAAATACGTGAGTTAAAGTATTAATTAAATGATTAAATTTATTATTTTGGTATGAGATAGTTTATACATTCAAATTGTGATCTTGTAGTTTACTCATATTTAAGTAAACAAGAGAAACTTTAGAAAACTTTCCTCAACTTTCACTAGCTTTGACATTACTTTTTAAAGTTTAAAAACTCTTAATTAAGGGTATTAAACTTTCAATTTCTTTTGATTACCCCATTCCGTTAGGATTTTTTATGAATTTTTGTTAAAATGCCCGAATGACCTTTATTTTACAAAAAAAAAATGGTAGAAGTTTGTTATAAAATAAAATAATAATAATAAAAAAAAACATGAGTATTTTGAAAAATTTGATAAGATTTAACGGAAAAGGCTAACATAATTGGATAATTGAAATAAACTAAAAGTTCGATATCCTTAATTGAGAGTTTTTGAATTTGAAAAATACTTCCAAAAACTTGAAAATTTCATTGGGGTTTTGTGAGGTTTTTCAAGTAAATATTTCATGTGTTAGACTATATTTATTAAAAAAAGTTTAATACCACAAGTAAGAAAAATTATTAAAATATTAATTTAATAATTAAATTTTAAAATAAATGATAATTTAACGGGGATAGAGCTACTTGTGCTCCTTTTTAGGTACATGCATGGTATATATCTAAACTTCCCTCTTAAGAAAAATGGTGAATGACAACTTAATAAGAAAGGAATCTCGGAAACATTTATAAATTACAACTTTTTCTTTTCTTTTTCTGTTCTATAAATTATAATTTGAGCACAAATGGATTCCTTCTAAATTCCACCCAAATATATATTCTATTGCCGGCTGAACTTGCTCCACGTGGCACATGTGACATAAGCATGTCTAATCATGCCAAAAAGAAACAGAAATATATTCATAATTAAAGATGTAAATCTAATTATATATATGTCTTACATCATCCTTCACCTAAGCATAGTTTTATTGGATGAGATTCGATCTATTTTGTATAATTTTGGACGAATTTTATAGGTTGATATAGAATCTCTTAAGATTTAGCCATGCCCGAGGTTGATCACAATATATATATATATATATATATATATATATATATATAATTGAGAGAATTTATTTAACAGTTAGATTAGAATTCACTGATTTAAAATTATATATTATAACGTCATTTAAAATAACATAATATCATATACAATATTAATTATAACAAAATAAAATTTTCATCATAAAATAAATTATCTCCATTGATATTCTCATTCAGTTTGGACCAAGCTTTTTATCTTTTTATGAGACCCTGCTCATTTGGAATTTTACGTGAAACAAGTAAATTCTAGGTAAAAAATTATAGAAATAATCATGTTTAGAGCAGTTTCTTATTTATTATTGATATTAAAAAAGTAAGTATCGTGTCAAAAGAGGATACAATCATCGAGGAGAAAGAACTTTAAAGCTATTAAAAATATAATTATGGAAGATGCATGGAGATCGATGGAGTGTTGTTAGCACCTTGTGAAACTTAGAGAATCCCACAAGATTATCCTCCCAGCTAAACATCACAATATGTATAAATGTTTTGCCTTATTTGTTGGGTCCATGGACCCGATACCTAATCCATCAACTAATTAACTTGAAAGCAGCTTCACGCACCACACTGAATCATCTCTTTTGTCATGTTAGTAACCAGTCTCATGATTTTCAGTATAAGGCTATCGCATGATGAGGGTCGTGGGATGTAAGAAATATTTGCAACATGAAAATCTTCAATGAAGGTATAAGACTCGGTAGACGATTAAAACAAAATCTTCTATCGCATGATAAGGGTCGTGGGATGTAAGAAATATTTGCAACATTAAAATCTTCAATGAAGGCATAAGACTCGGCAGACGATTAAAACAAAATCTTCTATAAAGAGCGACATATATCAAGGGAAACAGGACTTTGGTACCATTCCATTGCTTTTCTTAAGTTCATTTTCTTTGATTCATATTTAGATAAGAGCTACGTAACTCATGCCGGCCTATTCCGACAAACTCTTTTGTTAAATTCTTCTCTTCTTACAACACTTCCAATCATCACATTAACACGCGGTTAACTGTTCTATGATATTTGGCCGTGATTAATTAACACGAATTTGACAAAGATATAATATGCAATGATTCTTGGCACCTATTACAACCTAGACGTTGAAGGTTCATGCATGTGTTCCCAAATTTTTCATTATCGAAAGATAAGCATTGATATACTCAAATTGTTTTTTCATTATCAAAAGATAAGCATTGATACATGGCGGTCCATATGTTTCCCAAATTGTTTTTTTTTTCACTGCCGACTTACAAACCTGTTGTTCTTTCAATTCAACAAAGTACAACTATTATTTATAGCCACGATGTATATGTTTGTATGCTGTCATGCTTAGCCCAACACGGCCCTCTCATCATGGGAAGGATGGGAGATTTTTTAATTTTTAATCATGGTCATTTATTTTTATTCAATAGTTCATACGATGCCACGTGTTTCACTTAAATTAAATAATAAAATATTAATTATTTTTTAAAATAAAAATAAAAATAAAATCAAATAAAAATCAAATAAAAAAAATTGAGGTGACCGACCATCCTAGTTGAGTCTAGGGGTGGCTTCAGTCACTCTGGTCTGGGGTGGCCGAAGCCACCCTATGACCCTTAGGGGTGGTCCGGCCACCCCGAAGGGCCAAAAAAATTTCAATTTTTTTATTTTTATTTAGCTCTTGGGGTGGGCGAATCATCCCATGGGGCGGTTGGGGGTGGCTTCTATGGCCCAGATCCACCCTCAAGGTCCAAACCCAATTTAAGATAAAATGGGTTTGGATGATCCACCCCCAAAGGTCAATTTTTTTAATTTAATTTTAATTTTTATTATTTTAAAAAAATTTAATTAATATTTTTTTTATTTAATTTAAGTGAATCACGTGGCACCATAAGAGCTATGGAATAAAAATAAATAACCAAAATTAAAAACCGGAGAATCTCCGACTCTCCCAATAGTGGAAGGGATATCCAACGATGGAAGGGGATATCCAACCATTTGATATGTCTGACAATGTGGTCCATCCAATGAACCTCTGCCATCTCTGACTGATTACCTTTACTTTGTCTACAACCATGGAAAAAGACAAGGCATTCTTGGACCAATCCCTAGCAGCTGATGGTGATGGTCTCAGCAGGCAAAAATTATTTTATTTTTTATTTTTTATTTTAGTTTTTAATCTTATCTTTTAGTACTCTTTTTTGGCCGGAATCTTTATGTGTGATTCACTTGTGGTGAGATATACACACCATCCACATTGCATGGGGAGGAGATTGTTAGGATTTAATTAATCTATCATTTATCTCATAAAATTTATAACTTAAATAAAAAAATTATAAATTTAATATTTTAATTTTAATTTTTTATGTGTAAGTTCAACCTCCCTATAAACAAGTGAAACTCAATAGAGATAAATTGTGGACTCATATTATAATTCATAGTTGATAACATGCTTAGAGCATATTTGGAATTATGTTTAAAAAATAAAAATTTAAGTTAAAAGTATTTTTTTGGCAAAAACTTTATTTTTAAGTTTTTACTAAAAAATACGTTTTAGTCATTTTAAAGCCTTTTGAATCCTTAAAAGCGTTTTCAAATTTTTTACCAAACAGGTATTTTTTTTTTTTTTCAAACGAATTTTTTGAATGTTAAATTATCTCGTCAGGCAAAATCATCTCATTTTTTTTTTTTTTTCATTTCTTTTAGTTCTTAAGCTTAGCTTTTATGTACTCCTTTTTTGGCCAGGATCTTTCTGTGTGATTCAGTTGTTAGAGATATTCATACCATCCACATTGCATGAGGAGGAGATTATTACGATTTAATTAATTTATCACTTATTTCATAAGCTTTATAATAATTTAATTAAAAAAAGCTTTATAATTTAAATAAGAAAGTTTATGAATTTCAATTTAATATTTTAAATTTGTTTTGTTTTGTTTTTTTATGTGTGTAAGTTTAAACTCCCTATCAACACGTGAAACCCAATAGAAATAAACTGTGGACTCATATTATGACTCATAGTTGATACTATGCTTAATCACCATTTATCTACAAAATGGCGTAACTACACAATGGCAGGGAGCCACCATTTTTTTTTTTTTTTTAATTAAAAAAAGAAAAGAAAGACCATAACTCTTTTAAAATCAAATTTGTACCCCAACATTTTTATTTCTTTTAGTTTTAGCCCCCAAATCTCAAATTCTAATTCAGAACTCTAACACAGTCTATAAAATTGCCATGCATATATCCCTTACCATGAAAGAAACATGTGAATTTTTTTTAATTAGCCTGTGAGAATCTCATGGATTTTTTTAAAATAATTATTAAAAAAATATATACTTATTATATGCTAAAGGAACACATGACAATTTTATAAATAAAATATGTTACCTTGCATTCTTTGGTCCCCATGTGTGCACCATCTCTTTTGCAAATCCAATAATCGATTTGCAAAAAAGTTACATGGAAACGGACATCAAATGAATCATCAAGTATTAAAAAAAATATGTTTTATTTTTTTTTGAAATTATAATGAAGAAAATTTTTCAAACCCAATTTCAAATAAATTTATGTCATTTTTCTAATCAAATATTTTAAAAATTAGGTTTCTTTATAAATTATATTAAAGAAAATTTCTCAAACCCAATTTCTATTTCAAAGAAACTTCTGTCATTTTCTAAAAGACTTAAAAAGTCTAAAACCATTCCTTTTTAAGCCGCTTGGATTAGGTTATTGCCCAATTATTTGCATGCCATGGATGTGGGGTGCCCCATAATACCTTTCTTTGCTGGCAGAGTTGGAAGTTAGGGTAACAATTACCGGACTGCATTATTAGCTTTATTAGCATCACCATTATCGTCATGTTTGATGTGTTATCTAATATTAAATGCATTTTAGTTGTTTATAGTGAAGAGTAAAGCTTATGAAACATGGTGTTTAACACATGTATTATTTTTAATTACTCAACAAACAAGATGATTTAATATTTTAATCACCCAACAACGCGTTATGCTCGACCCATGTGCAACTACTCCTTCTCAATAATTAATAGACAAACCTTGGAAGAATCTCAACGCATATAACAATGTATTGTAATATTGGAGACAGAAAAGGTCAGCCAAAATAGAAAAGTAATATGAAAAGTCTTTGGGATATATAACAAACTTTTAATATAATTTTCTTATAAATTCATGCAATATATAATATCTCAATGGTTAAAAAGAAAATTTTCAAATTTCAAATGTATTTTCACCAACTATGTACAAGAAGCTCTAATTGCCATCTAAGAGCATGTTTAGGACTGTATTTGAGAAATAGAACTTTTAAATCAAAAATCAATTTTTTGGTAAAATCTTCATTTTTAAACTTCTATCAAAAGTGCGTTTTTGGTCATTTTTAAGTTTTTTTTTTTTTTTTTTTTTTTTTTAACCCTTAAAAGCGATTTCAAATTTTTTTTTTTTTACCAAATTGTATTTTTTTTTTCAAACAGATTTTTTTAGTGTTAAATGCACTTTTAAACCCCTCAAACACATAAATACCATAACAAGCTATAAATGTCACAAAAATAGTTAATTTAATAATTTAATTAATATTCTAACAGTATCTCTCTGAAACTTATTGCCTTATTGGAGTTTAAAGAATACACCAGTCCTGTACATTATTGGTAAGGGGTTGATACCGCTAGTAAGGATGACAATAATTGGAGGAGAGTAATGTTATAGTACACTTACATTTCATTCTTATCTCACTAGGATGATGTTGGAGTGTTTATCAACTTTAGATAAGTAATTTTTTTTTTTTTTAAAAAAAAAAAATTCAAAGCTTGATGGGTACCGGCACCGCCACATAGTCCAATGAGATAATGGTGTAGTATATAATATTATTTATATGGAAATGCTTATACTTTGGTCAGTACATGTGACGCATCATAGAATATTCTAAAATGATACGTGAATGATGGAAATAAGGTTTGAACTTAAAGTAAGAGGTGTATGACAAAGACAATGTTCAAACTCATAGGTAAATGACAAATACACAGCACTAATAGGGATGACAATAATTGGAGGAAAGGTAACACGAGGAGAGTAATGTTATAATATACTTCGATCTCATTCCTATCTCATAAGGACGATGTTGGAATGTCCATCAACTTGGATAAGTATTTGTTAAAAAAAAATTAAAAATTAGAAAGTTAACTGGCACTGTCATATCAGTACAATGACATAATAATGTATTATATATAATTATTTATATGAAAATGCTGACGCATGTAGTGAGATTATATGCAAATCAGTTAGATCATGTTTGAAATTGCAATGGATTTTACAAAATGACAAAATGGAATAAAATTCAAATGCTGACCAGCTTGAAGATAACCATTCCTAGTTGAAAAGGACAAAAAACGACTTAATACGTGTCGCTTTTGTAATAACAAAGACTGACCTTGCTTTTGGCCCCAATACAGTAGGAAGGAAATAATATGCTTTCTTGTGTCCTTTCTTTCTATTTTTTTCCCCCCTCAATACGGGGAAAGGGGAAATCTTATGTCCTTTATTTATAAACTACTTGAGGGCCTTTTTGACCGATTGAAGAAGTTACCTCTTTTTTCTAGCTGGAGAAGCAGTGAATTACGTACCTTTTATTTTAAAAACAAAAAATAAAGAAGAAGTTGAAATTAGAAACATTATCTTTCACAAAGATGATACTTATCTGGATAATGACCGAAACTAGACCTTAAAAAAGACATAAGAAAGCTGATTAGGAGAGAACAATTGAAATCATGCTACATACTTAACTTGTATTGGGTTGGTGTGACACTACGTATTAACCCTTAATTTCTTTTTAAATAAAGATTAATGGATATTGTCACATCAATTTAATAAAATAAAAACAAGATAAATGTGTAGTATTTAACATTACTGTAAAACAAATAGCAGATATGATAGGCTAGCTCGTTGAACTCAATCCGCTCCATTTTTTTTTTTTTTTCAATTTTATGAACCATTGCAACATTATTTGATTTAGACAGCAAACTGCATCCCATGATACGGTGTGCCTAATTCTGTTATTAGTTATTTTCTTACCCAATTTTGGGTATAGATGATGAAGAAATTACCTTATTAAATTTGATATTTTCTAGAACGAATGTTTTATAGAGATAACTAGTTATCTTAAATCTTTGTCTCGAGTTGAACTCTCGAAGCTTGTATGTGACCAAGAGTTAATTAATCTATCCATATATAAGGTCACATACAATGAAAGTTGTATGTGATCGTAAATGAGGATAGATTATTGGCAAAGTATCTGGACCCCAAAAAAAAAAAAAAAAAAAAAATAGAGGAATAAATTGGTAGTCTTTCAGTGATTTCTTCTAATGATTTAGATTTTGTTTTATTGTTTTTAGGGTTGTGATGCCACGTTATTAGAAATTTTAAATTTCATAACAACATATTTAGTAGGGGATATAAATTTCCTCCAAACGGGTATAGAGGAAATATCCTCAAACCCATGTAAAATAATGTCAAATGTCTATAAACATTTTAAATGCATATTAAATTCTTAATCTCATTAATAGCAGTTTACTAATTTAGACTAAATTTAATGTGCATTTTAAATATTTATAGATACTTGGCACTATTTTACATGGGTTAGAGGATATTTGATCCATATCGGTTTGGAGGATATTTTTGTCCCTTAGTAGGTGGCAATATATGTACCATTAAATTTGTAAAATTTAATTTGATATGGATGATGTTTTCTTTTAAACTGAGTTGGTAACATCTGTTTTTAGAGCATTCATATCCACTAATATTTAATCATCCATGGTATGGGCAGAGAGAAAATAAAGGAATTAAGAATCACTATATCCATTATCCACCTTATTTGAAGGCAAAGTGCAACATTTTCACATCCATCAAGTTGATATTTTTAGAATACAACAAAAAGACTTCTATGTCATTAGTCAATTACAACCCCTCCCCCCCCCCGAAATTTTTTCTTTTTCGGGATCACACGTCACACTTTTTGTTAATATTTTAGTAGTTGACGTAATAAATATTATGCAAATATAATAATTATCATGTGTATTATTATGTCAATTTATAAGAAATTTATAATAACATTACTCCTTTATCATGTTAGTTTTACAAGTTAGCTCCTTGCTTGATCCATCATCAATCATATATCATTGTATTGTATAATTTTTTTTTTAAAAAAAATTATTATATATGTATGTGCACATTAGTTTTTCACCAATTGACGGGTCTAAGTCACCGATAATAAGCCAAGTTAGAAACCCGATGAAGTATGAGGCCACTATCCTACTAATCGACACGTGGATGGTTGAAAATTGTGCGTACGACCATATATTTCTCTCTAATAAAGTAATAAATGTGACTTTGTTTTTTTTTTAAGATAGCAAAGCTGACTCAGCCCTAAGACTTTTCAAAAGGATAAACCCTTGAACTTCTTATAAAAAAAACATAAAAATGAATGAACGAATGAATGAACAACAAAACACGTGTCAACACGTGTAGAAGCAGGGGCGAAATTGGCAGTGGGGTCGCGGGGGAAACTGCTAAACCAAAAAAAGTAAAAACGGTGTCGTGTCGCTCTGTTTTTCAGAGCTCCTGCATTATAAATACGTGGCTCGGGATGCGGAGAACTTACACCTTAACACCATAATACGTGTTGTTCCCTCCTCGTGAAACTCCACCGCCACAATCTTTGTGTTTTCCTTCTTTTGTTTTTCAAAGATTTTTTTTTTTTTTTTTGGTTCTCTCCAAAAATCGTGGTAAAAGAACCAAACTTGGGGGTTCATCTTGTTTGTTTTTGTTCATTAGCAAAAAATATTGTTCTGGGTTTAGGATTCTGTGGATCAAAATGTGTGGAATTCTTGCTGTTCTTGGCTGCTCTGATGACTCTCAGGCCAAAAGGGTTCGCGTGCTTGAGCTTTCCCGCAGGCAAATTTATATTCCTTAACTATGTCTCTTTGTGTCTTATTTATTTATTTATTTTTGGGTTGGTTGGTCTTATCATTTCTACAGTATTGGTTCTTTTAAGATAAACATAACAGAAAAGTAGTTGGTTCTTCCAACGAATTTTTAGAGATTTAATGATATCCAGAGAAAAATGTTAAGGTTGTCTGTATCTTAAAGTGTTCAGTATTTTATTTCTTTGACGCAAGACTTTGTTTGGTATTGAGAGTTCCATTTGCTTAGGCAATCTCCTCTGAATTTCTGTGTCATTTTATATTATATGGGGAAACATAAAATATTGGTATTATATGGGGGAAGAAGGAAAGATAAGGGGACAAAAATGAAGAAGAAAAGACCCCATCATTATCTTATTTTGATTTTTTTTTTAAAAAAAAACGTATCATTAGATGGATTTGGTATCGAATGAACAAATCTCGTACTCCATTAACGTTTCGTGATTATGGGCACCTATAATATTAAAATATTTATTGGGATAAGCATTTAATTATGTTAATCATGTGGGATGTGGGTCCATGACATGGTAAAAAATGGCTATCTTGCACAATTGACTTAAGAAACTGCAGTTTGAAACGTCGTCGGTTTTGATGTTTATAGATTGAAGCACCGTGGTCCTGACTGGAGTGGTATCTACCAACATGGTGATTGTTACTTGGCTCATCAACGGCTAGCCATTATCGATCCTGCTTCCGGTGATCAACCTCTCTTCAATGAGGACAAGGCAATCGTTGTAACGGTAGGCCATATTTCTATGACTTTTATATATGACACTCATATTCAATCACCAACTTTTGCCTTTCTAATTAAACTCTCGTTTTCAGGATCTTTAAGTTTTGTTTGCATTAGATAAACAGGGGAGGATGAATTCAAATAGTTTTTTTTATTTATTTTTATTTTTATTTTTTATTTGGTTGGATTTGTGTTGAACATCAGGTGAATGGAGAGATTTACAACCATGAAGAGCTGAGGAAGAGTTTGCCGCATCACAAGTTTCGAACCGGGAGTGATTGTGATGTTATTGCCCACCTGGTGGGTCATCTTAGCACACATCTTTCGTTTCTAATTGATAGTTCTTCTTCAACCAATAACATGTCTTTCTTTTAATCTTTTTGTAGTACGAGGAGTATGGGGAAAATTTTGTGGACATGTTGGACGGTATGTTTTCTTTTGTGCTGCTGGATACCCGTGACAACAGCTTCATTGTCGCCCGTGATGCGATTGGGATCACTTCCCTTTATATTGGATGGGGTCTTGATGGTAATGTTTCAGAGAATCCTGCTTTTCTTAACTTTTAAGTTAAAGTCATACTTTTTATGTGTAGTGACAAACGCACTCTTAACCTTGTCGTGTTTATTACTCAGGCTCGATTTGGATATCATCGGAGCTCAAAGGATTGCATGATGACTGTGAACATTTCGAGTCATTTCCACCTGGTCACTTGTACTCGAGCAAGGAAGGTGGACTAAAGCGTTGGTATAATCCTATTTGGTTCTCTGAGGCTATTCCATCAACCCCATATGATCCCCTTGTGCTAAGGAGGGCTTTTGAAAACGTAAGGTTCAAGATTTTGGGTTATAAAAAGCTAAAAGATCCAATGGGAACTTTTGTATCTTTGACTTATCAAGTTAATATGCGCAGGCTGTGATCAAACGGCTGATGACCGATGTGCCTTTCGGTGTTCTGCTGTCCGGCGGCCTTGATTCATCACTTGTTGCCTCTATCACTGCTCGCTACTTGTCTGGCACAAAGGCTGCCAAGCAATGGGGAGCACAGCTCCATTCTTTTTGTGTGGGGCTAGAGGTGAGTTTTATAAATTTTCATAAAGTGCGATTTTGCGGCCCAAAACTGCGTTTTTAAACTAAATTGCAGAAAATATATATATTAGTGTGAGAATTTAAAAAATTGCAATATGAAAACTAGTTTGTCCTTTTGTGAGAGCAGGGTTCACCTGATCTGAAGGCTGGAAAAGAAGTTGCAGATTATTTGGGTACAGTTCATCATGAATTTCACTTCAGCGTTCAGGTAATATACAGAATTTAGTATTTTAAGCTCAGGAGCTTAGGTGTTGTTTAATAAATATCCAAAAAATGTAAGACTTTTTTGTCTTTTGAATTGTGACAGGATGGCATTGATGCCATAGAAGAAGTTATATACCATGTTGAAACATATGATGTTACAACAATAAGAGCAAGCACCCCTATGTTTCTTATGGCACGTAAAATTAAATCACTGGGGGTGAAGATGGTGATTTCTGGTGAAGGTTCTGATGAGATTTTTGGTGGGTATTTGTACTTCCACAAGGCCCCCAATAAGGAAGAGTTCCACCGCGAAACATGCCGAAAGGTGCCATAATCTTTTTCTATGCATAGATTGCTCTGATATATTTATATATATATAGGCTGGTATAACGAGAGATAATATGTATGATGTTCTATTCTTGTATGCAGATTAAGGCACTCCACAAGTATGACTGCCTTAGAGCAAACAAATCAACATCTGCATGGGGATTGGAAGCTCGAGTCCCCTTTTTGGACAAAGAATTCATTAATGTTGCAATGGCTATTGATCCAGAGTGGAAAATGGTATTGGAATTGACATTCAACAAATTGGGTTTGGATGCTTTTCAAGATTACACTGGTTTCTCACCATGCTTTTCAATCCATTTCAGATAAAGCCAGAAGAAGGGCACATGGAGAAATGGGTTCTAAGGAAGGCCTTCGATGATGAGGAGCATCCCTATCTGCCAAAGGTATTGCATATAATAATAATAATTAAGTTTCTACCTTAATTATCTGTGTGGTATGCGTACATAGCTAGATAACGTGTCCATTTCGATGCCCTGCAGCACATTCTGTACAGGCAGAAAGAACAATTCAGTGATGGAGTTGGCTATAGCTGGATTGATGGCCTCAAAGCCCATGCTGCTATGCATGTAATTAACTATATATCGCCTGCTTTCTGTTACTTCTTAATTATAAGATTGCCGTGGGTGATGATTAGTGCTCAATTTATACTTTCAGGTGACTAACAAGATGATGCTCAATGCTGAACACATTTACCCCCAAAACACTCCCACCACAAAGGAAGCCTACTACTACAGGATGATTTTTGAACGTTTTTTCCCCCAGGTGATTAAATCAAAAAAATAAAATAAAATTCTTTAGCCAGCAGACAAGGGACATTTTCACCCATCTGTGTGGATATATTACATTCAGAATTTGACTTGGTTACCCGAGGCAAGGCCCGATAAGGATTTATAGCAATATTACACGCCCAAGCCCGAATTGTTAGCAATTTGGGTAGGTAATGCAAGAGACCCCCATATGGGACTTATTTGCGCAAATAAATTTTAGACTGTTCGGCTACCTATTCGGATAAGTGGGTCTCTATTCCAATTTGACAAGGTCTTGGGCGCCTTGTCGAGTGGTAACCCGAGACAAAGTCTTAGGTGCCTTGTGAAGTACTTACTCAAGTCAAGGTCTTAGGTTTTGCAAAAAATTTCCCCCCATTTGTGTGGATTAGATTGAGAATCTGACTTGGTTATGCTATTTCCATCACCATTTGGTTTTGCAGAACTCAGCCAGGCTAAGTGTCCCAGGTGGAGCAAGTGTAGCCTGCAGCACAGCCAAAGCTGTTGAGTGGGATGCTTCATGGTCCAACAATCTTGATCCTTCTGGCAGGGCTGCTTTAGGAGTCCATCTTTCAGCTTATGACGACCAGGTGCCCTCTGTCAGCACTGGGATGCCACAGATTATTGATAATGTGCCTTTGAAGATGGAAGTTAGCACTCCAGGAGTTACAATCCAAAGCTAGCATGCCTGATGTAGGACACAGTCTTTTAAACCCCTGCTGGTGTAAAAGGGAGTACATAATATTAAGAAAGTACTCCTATGGTGTTTTAAAGATGGATGTGTCATCAAAATGTTGTACATTTTCTAGTACATGGTTTAGAAGTGTGTTATCAATATGAACTGTTTCTAATAAAATTTGGGAAATCAATTCCTTCTTTCATCTTCCATGTGTGAAGATCATCGGTTCCATATATCAGTCATTGCCGGAAATCACTTTGAAGTTTGAAAGTGAATAACATGAAGTGTTTTGGTTAGGAGCAGACAAATGAATCATTTTTCTCATGTGGGCTTTTCATCAAGTCTACCCTATAGGCTATAGTGCAGAACTCAGTGAAGGTAGACAAAAAGGTAAAAGAATGAGCCTATTTGTTTAAGAAAGAGGCCAGTTCGATCAGGATTTTGGGCTTAAAAGTGGAACCATCTTGAAGCCCCGCAGGGTTGGTCCTATATTCTTTTAATTATTTGCGCAAAAACCAAAAAGCAAGAAATAAAATGTGGCTGCTGGGATTCGAGCCCAGGTCTCCACGGCCACAACGTGGAATTCTTACCACTAAACTACAGCCACTTCATGTAGCTGTACTCCCTACATTATTTTTGTTCTATTGTACGAGTGTGGAGCTCACTTCCCATCACCTTCAACTGGGATACTTAGTCAGCTTTGTCTTCCATAAAACTAGTAGCCCCCTAAGGTTTCCATCTTAGCAACCCAACCATAAAGTCTCAATATGATACTAAATGATATAAATTTCACATAGAATTCACCTTGAAAAAAACTCGTTCACAAGGAAAGGATGTTTAAGAATTTATGTACACATGATTAAAATAACACTCATTCAATGTGAGACAACTAAGATTGTAACACATTTTTTGTTAATACAATTGCACATCAATCCTGTTTTTGGTAGGAATGACACAAGTAAAATGCCAAATCACCACTTATTCAAAAAATTTAGACCGATAAAATATAACAAATTTAATCATTTCATTCGAACTTTAACATAGAACATGAATTACCCCTTTGGGTAAGCAATGAAAGAGATATAAGTTACAATATCCAACAATGAAATGAGTGGCCTTATTTCTTGATTCCCAACAATATGCATTACTTTACATGAGAAAGAGGTGTAACTTTGCAACTCTCTCATCAAACATATCACAAAAATTAAAACTATTGGGCTAGCTAGTATCCAACAATCCAAACTCAAGAGAACAAAGTCGTATAGAATAGTTGGTTCCAAGTATCAGGCAATCCAGGAAGGCACCAATGGCTACAATCGGCGGACCGGGTGGGGTTTGCCCGCTGCTCGGGGCTCAAATCGCCACTATAAATGGAAGGGTGGCCGTCTTTCCGCAGCTCCGACAGCATGGTTATGTCTAACAAATATGCAGGGCTCCTCATGTCCCTTAGCACTGTATCCACCACCCTCATTTGGTCAGGGTATCCTCCTGGGTATGTTGTTCCACTCATTGGTGCCGTTTCACCATAGCAATTCTTTGATGTCGTTGTCGTCGCGCCCACACTCCATTCATTTGGGCTGTCAAGGTCAATCACCCACATATTAATTGCATAACTCAGATGAGGAGTACCAGAACATGATTCTCTATCAAGATTTACTGTCGTCATATTTAATAGTATAAATGAACTGATTATATTAGATGGATATTTTTGTCTTTTTACTTTTTGAATTGACAAAAATACCTCTCAATATAACTAACTGGATATTATTCCGTTCAAATGAACTGGAAAAAATCCTAATTCTCAAATCTGTTGACATGCTATTCAAAAAAATTAAATGATATAACATCATTTATACAGTTAGATACGACAACGTTAAATTTTGACCATGAAATAACTCTTTTCTAGCTATTTCAGTTTTTTGTTTTCCAAATTGAATTAGAAAATTTTTTTTAATTGTCTATTAAACTATAAAATATCTTCAAAATACGTGATTTTTACGTCATGAAATTAACAAATGACATGCATTTCAAAGTTAAATGTGGAAAACTTTGTCCAACGTTTCTTCAGAATGGTAAAGCAAGTTTGTCTTCATTCAGCATGGCGAGTGTTTCATCCCACCGACAAAAACAGTTGTTTTTATCAATTTGTTTATTTCACTTTATTTATTTTCTCTTATCCCCGGACAAAACAAGCACATGCAATTACCGACACTTACATTTTCTTTTAAGAATGTCAGTTCCCTTTCCCATCTTCGGCATCCAAAGGGTTCTAAAAGATTTGTGAGTAAATGAAGAAAACGATTCTTCAAATAAGTTATCTTGGCACGTAATTTAAAAAAAAAAAATGCTACCGTTTCTTTTAGTGTTTTCTTAATCATACATGAATAATAGAATATTATTTTTTACAAAAATATAAAGAACTGGAGTGATAAGTTTTTTTTTTTTTTTACTTTTTTAGAAAACAAAATCCATTTAAGATCAGGAGAATACTATAAGAACATCACAAAGAATTGTAGAATTTCTCATTTAAAAATTTTAAACCTACACAGTTAAATATTATAAAATTTAATCTAGATTATAAAATGGTTCATGTTTTGTATATGACAGAACTAATCATTTAAGAAGTGTAGACTTCAAGTTTTCTGTCCCAAGACAAATTTTCCTCTTAATTAAGTGGGATGGAATTTCTCCAATTTAGCTTCTTAAATTGACATTTATCTTTAGAATATGTAATTCTTATTAAATCTATATTTTCTAAAAACTTATATCAATTTAATACACTTAGTTAAAAGAAACTTTGTCCAAATCACATGGCTCCTAACACTAGTTTCGTTAGAACCTTCACTAGATGATTTTGAACCACATGAATTTCCAGAATTCAAGCATATATTGGTATTCAATTTGAGCCGAGCTTATATCAGCCCAACTCGCAACCCTATAAACAGCTCACATTGGAGGGAATTTTTTGGTGCTTGGAGCTAGCAGCCTAGCAGTCCAACAGACAATAATGAAGCCTAGAATTTCACCCAACGCAATTATTAGAGAGAGAGAGAGAGCACCCACTTGTAGTGTGTCGGAGATATGGACAGAAAGAAGACTCTGGTTTTGCTGGTGTCAATGTTGGTGTCAACCCAATTGGCCCATGTCCTAAGTCCCTTGTCCAAGGCAGCCAAACGATCCATGTCTTGGTAATATTTCCCTCCTGATTCCATGTAATCCCACCTGCAAATTATCACCAAAAACCTCTCTATTCAAACTGCATATAATCTGCAAACAAAATTGCTTAGAGATTATTATTAATTTGGGCTAAACGTGAGAGAGTCTATATAAGGTTCATTTATTCTAGGCGGTATACTTTGTTCGGGCAATTTGAGCCATAAAAACTTTCTCACATTTCTATCCTAATTACTAAAATCAAAACAGCGAGAGTAAGAAAGGCCAACCCTTGGAGAGATCCTTTGTGGGTCCACCAGTGGCCGGTGTTAAAAGATAGCACATCAACGCCCCCCCATGCCCTGGCATTACCAGATATTTCCTCCAGCCTTAGGACCCTCCTTCCTTGTTCCATATCAATGTCAACCAGATATGGAGCTTTGTAAAATGATATGGACACGCCATAGTCCTGCAACATTGCAACAGTTGATACAACTTTTGGATTTTAGGAAAGAAAAAAAAAAACAAAAAACAGAGGATGGTGTGTTGCAGTCACCACCAACAAACCAAAAATAAAGCTGACAGCTTTTTTGGGTCCCTCGAGATATTTCCCGACTGGTTTTGTGCTATAAAAAAAGAACCAAATTGTAGCCCTATAGGTTAAACCCAGTGACTCATGGCAAAAATGACTAGTGGGCCGTGGCTAGCAGAGAGCCACAAGATATTTTTTGCCTTTTTTTTTTTTTTTGTTGAAATTTGGTAAAGTCGTAAAAGTAGATGATACTACTGTAAAATCATTGAGAGAAAAGAGAGAGTGGACAGTGACACTGACCAAGAACTTAAAGGTTGAAAGGGGATCACCCCTGATGCTTTGTATTTGGGTTGTAGGCGCTGCAGCTGAGATCATGCAAACCAAAGACTCCCATTGATTCCGGCCAAGCGAATCACCAACAAACATCACAGTCTTCCCTCTCATTCTCAGCAAAAACTCAAGCCCATTGAACCTACCATGAATATGCTACAATAAAAGTCATAAAAATGTACGAGGATATCACTTTGATATGAGAAAAAAGAAGCAATTTTTACCTTGGGAGCTCACAGTTGAGGGGCTTCCATCGATATTTAAGGTATTCGGAGTCCGGCCGACCAAACATTTGACAGTTGAACTCAGAGTCTATGACTGTTGGACAGTTACCAGATTGGTAGGCTGGGTATGTGTCATCACGGACCCAATTGCCGGCAAACAATGCACAGGTGCTTTGGTTTGCTTGGATCATGGGCCGAGTGTGTTGGTGGTTGTTGTGGTGGTGTTTCAAGCTCATTAGGATGGCTGAGGAAGCTATGTGGGATTGAACCAGAAGTAGACATAGAATTGTTAAACATGACCCAAAGGAACAAGAACAAGAAGAAGATTGACAAGAAAGAAGAACCATTGCAGAGGCTAATAGGGAGGAAAGGAAAGGAAAAGCAAAAGCAAAAAGAGAGAGACAGAGAGAGAGAAGGAGGGAGAGGGACTCTATGTATTAACTATGCATTATAAAAGAGTGGGGGGTTTTGGTTATGTGCTGTCCAATAAAATTGTGGGGTTTTTGTTTTGTTTTGTTTTATTTATTTATTTTTTTTCTAATGGGGTTTTTGTTTTGTTGTGTGCATGTGAAGGTAGCTGATGGGTTCACGTGAGTTAAGTAGATTTATGACTCCTGGGGCTGGCGGTGGGCTTGTGATTTTGATATGGACCTTTTGACAGTATAAAGAGACTTAGGGTTCTTCCTTAATGGGGAGTGGTTAATTTGTCTTCTAGTGTTTTTAATTCTTAAAACTATTGATGTATTTAATTAGATAGATGAAACTTTTAGAACATAATTCATTAATTTTATATTAAATTTAAAGGATGTGTCAAAAATTATGAATAGCCTAATTTAGATTGTGTTGAAGCATGAATATGAATTATATAAGTCAACTCATTTAATTAAACGGATAAGATCAATCAATCTTAGCTCAACAATTTCATGTCGACTTCAAGTATTGTGACAAAAATTGCCGGTCATATGAATTCATGCATCACGGGACCTTTGACTCCCTGTTTTATGTAAATATTGTGGTTGTAATCGTTTATGTCGATTTATAAGTTTTAGTTGCTTCGAAATCAGAGCAGATTAACAGTGACGGAACATGATTCCCGACATGCATTATTAATCAGCCTGCTCTATAAACAATGGGAGGATAATCCGGCTATAGGAACTTTTTATTAGCAAAAGTTATGGAAGCCTTACAATCCTAAGAATCTCTCTCTCCTAAAGGAGGCTCTTCCACAATCTTAATCATAAACAATTTTGGGTCTTTAAACTTTATTACCCAATTAACCAATTGAAACCAATAAGTACTAATAGGGTCCCTTTAATGCACAATTACTTAGATTAATGTAAGTCTTTCTGAGGGTGTTGATTTCATGGGAGAGAATCTGGTATGTGAGGGTGCACTGTGCACACTATTATGTTGTAGTCACCCATCACAAACCATTTTAGAAATCAATTTAAATAGGAAACCCAGTTGAATTTTTGGTCTTGTTCACAACAGTTTTGAATGAGTGATAGAGGAGATTTTCTTGAAGTGGTTAAGCAAACAGGTTTAGAAAATGAGAAAAAAAAAAGAAGAAGAAGGTGGGGGATGGATACATGAAGAGGAAGCCAGTTGGGATATGGGGCCATGAATGTTGACCATCGTGTTACTATTTGATGAAGTCATCCCACTTGGAGCAATGGCCATTTGTTTGGCGCCCCAAAGTTTGATTCCCAACTCTTATCATTTAAAAAAAGAAGAATGAAGAATGCTTGCAGCATGTAAGAAAGGCAGGTTTTCCTCCTTTTTATCAATGTAGGCAATCGTTCAAAGCAAATGTTCTTTGCTTTCCTTCACCCACAACCACAGAACATCATTCTCTTCTGCTCTTTTTTTTTTTTTTAAGGGAAAAATGTAAAATTAATTCTTGTGGTTTAGTTGATTTATAATTAGCTCTATGTGGTATCAAAATGAACTCAAAGATTCTTGAAGTACGTCAAAAAAAAACAATTTAGTCCATACAGTCAAATTCCATCAACTTATTTAATAGATTTCGTTAGTGTGACATTAACTTAAATATGATAAGGATCACAATTTGAATAGCTCTAACGTTTCACTCTATTAGAATCGGTTAAGTCATTGAACGAAATTTGACTATAGGGACTAAATTATTTTTTTGGTATACCTTAAGAACATTTGAGTTTATTTTGATATCACAAAAAGTTAATTGCAAATAAGGTAAACTATAGGGACCGATTTTACATTTTTCCCTCTTTTTAAGCAAGAAAAATGTTAGAAATCACTATCTAATTTGTTGATAGGGCCGGCTCCTCCTGTTAGGAAAAAAAGAAGAAAAGACTAAACAATTATTAATATTACCACGTTAATAAAGTAAGATAACAATGAAATAAAAGTGTAATTCTTAGTTACTATTTTAGTAAAGATCTTGTGGAAGTATCATGAACTGATATCTATTGGCATCATCATGATAATCATCATTAGCCTCCTATTACATAAATATGAGGTGCTCCTTCTCTAATCCCTAGTTGGATCTATGTAAATCATGTTGGATTGTAAAGTACTCCATAAAGTAGAATTCAAAACCCCATATGGGCTGTCAAATACAGAGCTATGAATGAATGAGGGGGTGTCTGTGACTTTATGGACTAAAATTCAAACAAAGCACTCCCCTACATAAAACCAATGATGGTGGTCATTATATAGAAGACAACTTCAACAAGCACACATAATCGAAATACCGAATCGACGGGAACGATTGAGGGAAGGTTATTATAAAAGATAGCCTATACCCAAATAAAAAAAAAAAAAACTTTTGGTCTCGTCTCAAAACTGTGACATGTATATTTCGTTATACACCGTGACACCGACCTTTTTTTTTTTTTTTTTTTTTTTTTTTGATACTTCTCATTGGGGTAAAACTGTTCCAAGAAGGAAAAGTATTATACATTATCAAACGAAAGCATTGTGGCATTTAAGGCTGTGGAAGTGGTAAAGTGGGACCTGAGTGGTAGACATGTAACATGGCATGACAAAAGTGTGCCTCATTTAGCACCCAAAGGAGAAAATAAATAAGCAAAGCACCAATAAATGGCCTCATTTATGTATGGTGGGGGTGTGGGGAAGTGGGATTTCAGCTGCTGCTTTTCAGTAGCAGGACTTTCAACTTTCAAGCCGAGACGTGTGACGGATAGCTTTACGTGTGTCGGATGAGAAATCTTTTGGAATTCACATAACATTTCACAAGATTTGGAGCTTGGCAAGTTGGCCGTATGCTTTAATCTTTATTATACTCATAAACAAAATATTCCAACCAATCATATTTGAAATGCTGGCAGCCTTCTTAGATTGTCGCATTCTAAATATGTGAAAATGGTTTTCCATGTTGATAACATCTTAGACTTTTTAGAGAAACGCTACACCTCATTCTCCTCACTATTTTTTAACTATTTTTTTAGGTTTACATGTGAATCCTACATATTCAATGGTAGATTTAAAACAAATATGTATGGAGATGGTTGAGAGATGATTTAAAACAAATCAATGGCATTTTTCTTATTTTTTCTGGCTCCCTAAAATTACTTCTTACTTTGAGGAAAAAATATCATATTTTTCCAAACTAAGGTTCCACTTTCATTCTTTCATTTAAAAATGTTTCTATTTATTTATTTATTTTATTTATGAATTTCTTTATTCTTTCTCCGACATCTAAATATTTGAAAATTTGTATACGGTCATTTTTTAAAATTTGTCTTTAATAAGAAAGAATGAAAAATTTTGTGGGTTTGGGGCTTTCATGCGTGAGAGAATGAAAGACAGAAAGAGAAGAAGAGGAAAGAAGAAATGGGGAAAAGGAAAACAAAAATGCATTTTGGTGAGTGGGGTTTTACTCAATAGGTAGCCGGATGAGAATGCTCTTAAAATTGTGTCAATTGGTGAGTGGATATGCATTTTACATTCTCCTAATTAACCTAGTGTTTGGGTGAACGACAGTTCAAGTACTCATGTTTATTCGTGTGTTAATACAGTATAATCACTTAATGAACAAAGTTATTGTGTCATTTAACTTATGAAAAACACACTTTTTTTAATAGAATTTTCCTCAACTCTTCTAATGCTATAAAAGAAAAAGTACGTGATTCTTACATGTTTAAAAGGCACATGACTATTTTATATCCTGAGTTGGAAGAATTTCTTCTAACTCAATTTGAAGAAAATTTTTGTCCGCTTGTAATTAGTTGTGCATATCGCCTCAAAGATAGCATCCTCAAACACAGTAATTTTGGCAACAATTGAAGAGGAACTTTGTGAGTCAAATAACATCCCCCATCCAAGGTAGCATAAGAGACAGGAAGGCACCTAGACATGTGACTTCAAAAAAAGCCTAAAACTTTTTTTTTTTTTTTTAATTAAAAGAGGGGGGAGGGGCGACCAGTGTAGATTTCCCCCCCTGGGCGTGACCATAGGGGCCCCCCCTCGCCATGGAATGTCCGGTTTGAGCCATAGCTACTGCCTAAGCGGCGAGCCCGTCACCACAGCCCCACAAAGGTGCGAGTTGGTAAAGCCCAGTGTTGAGCACGCACTACTACCGCAAGCGGGTTCGAACTCGTGCCCCTGGAGGGGGGGATTTACCCGGCTGCTTTACCATCTCGACTACCACCTTGGTGGTAGCCTAAAACTTTTTATT
Organism: Corylus avellana; assembly: GCF_901000735.1. Classification (NCBI taxonomy): domain Eukaryota; kingdom Viridiplantae; phylum Streptophyta; class Magnoliopsida; order Fagales; family Betulaceae; genus Corylus; species Corylus avellana. The sequence continues at coordinate 21,110,711 of NC_081550.1, read as the reverse complement.
ACCATCATATTAGCCTTCACCCAAGAATGACAAATGTCAAACCTTTCTAGAAATTTTCCCTTTGTTGATACCCTCAAATCTATCTTCCATTATTAATCATATACCTCTTACAAATTTGATTTTTTTCGTGAATGATTTTGATTTTTTTCGTGAATGATTGGTTGAAAGAGGGTCTTGACAATAGATCGTAAAAATACATGCTACCCAAATCTTCTATTTGCTTCAAAAATTCGTGAGAGCTGGAAAAATTCCACTTTTTTTTACGTATATATTCCATATCTTTGAAGACAACATAACACAATAATAAAGCACACATTGGTGTCTTTGAAGACAGTTGACATCAAGCATACCAATCAACTTCGAAGACATAGGAAGCGTACCTTAATCCCTCATCTCAAGTAAAGAGCAAAAGCTCCTTTTAACTTGCAGAGAAGCCTAAAGGTTTTTCTGCATTTCAAGCACAAAGTTGCAACAGATGGTAGAGTGAAAACAGACCGTAAATTCCATTGATTTCAACTTTGTAAATCATAACTTTGCACAAAGCCAAAACCAAGCAAAGAACACAGAGAGAAGTGGGAGCAACCAGCGGTTGCCCTATTTTGCATTCAGCCAACTTGTGTTCTATGCAGAAACTAACAAAACAATATTGTAGCCTTAAAAGCAACACAAAGACTTAAAATGCTGTTAGTATATACATGTATTTTACAATGAGAAGCAGCGAGAGTTTGCCAAGAAGAAAATGGAAAATGGAACTTCGTGAAGAAATCTGCCAAGGAGACGAAGGGTAGAGAGATGTCGCCATGTCAAAGGTGATGATGCATAAGATGACAATCTATCTTAATATGCTTAGTGTGTTCACAAAAGACTAATTGTGAGCAATCTGAGTAGCACTCTTGTTGTCACAATACATATGAATGGGGTCAGATAAAGAGACACCCATGTTAACAAGTAACCAATGCAACCAAACTATCTTAATAGTGGTAGAGGCCAGGGCACGATACTCAACCTCAGCAGAGGAGCGAGCAACAATAGATTACTACTATCTTTTCCAGAGAATGAGAGATTAGCCTAGAAAAACACATAAACTAGTCGTGAACTTGTAGTTCGTAGGATCTCTAGCCCAATCAGGATTAGAGCAAGCACGAAGTACCAAAGCTAATGTAGAAGGAAGTGATATACTCTGATGTAGAGTTTCCCAAAGCTAGCATAAGATGCGGAGAACAACAACCAAACTGACTAACATAAGATGCACAATAGTGAGAAACCAAACTGACTAACAATGTGAACAGCATAGCAATAACAGGTTACAGGTTGAGTAATGGTGAGATAAACCAAACAGCCAACAATGATGCGGTATAGAGTTGGATCCACGAATGGAACTCCATCTGAAGGAGTATAGTGGACATTGAGCTCAACAGAAGTCTCAACACTTCAAGAGTTAACTGAGATGAGCTCTCTGGATGACCACTGCTACATATTTGGACTGAGAGAGAAGATAGCCTTTGGGAGAAGAAGTTACCTCGATGCCAAGAAAATACCGCAAGAGTCCCAAATCCTTCATTTCAAACTAGTGGTGCAGCTCTAATTTCAATAATGCAATCCCATCTGTGTCATCTCCAAACAGGATTATGTCATCAACATAAAGGAGAAGAATGTGGCCAGCTAAGGTGGAACGACCAAACAATGCAGAATCATGATCACTATAACAAAACCAAGTGAACAAAAAACATTAGAGAACTTCTCAAATCAGGCCTGAGGAGCATGTTTGAGATCATACAAAGCCTTATGTAGTCTAAATACCTCCCAAAGATTATGGAAAACACCAGGGGGTAGAGAAATATAAACTTCTTCATTGACATCCTCATTTATAAAAGCATTTTTGATATCCATTTGTGAGAGGTTCCTCGGGTTAATAGAAGCTACTGCAATCAAGGTGCAAACACATGTCATCTTAGCAATGGATGCAAATGTCTCCTCGTAATCAAAACCAAACCTCTGGGTGAACCCCTTTGCAATCAAACGAGCATGCAATCTTTAACCAAAGCCATCAGACTTGGTCTTGATTTTGTAGACCCAACGAAGGAGGAAGAGGCACCAAATCCCACGTGCTAGTCTTATGCAAAGCAAAGAGAGCTAGAATATCCAACAAGTGGAAAGAAAAGGAATGAAATTTCATGCGCGAATAAACAAGAGAAAGCACGGCAAGAGCTAGAATATTCTGCAGTGTGTTGAGTTATTTACCAGGAAAAAAAATAGGAAAAAGATATTACAGTAGCTGTAAGATAATGGAAGATCGATCAAAGGGATAATTATTATTAACATTATCAGCTATATTCCACAAATAAGGAACCATTACATTTCTACTCCAAAACTGTGCACCAAGAAAAACTAATGGTTAGCTTTATTGCTATATCTCCGATTCTCCTTAGTATACATTAAAAGTTATTTTACCATGTTTTCTATACAAAAAAGAATCCGCGCATCTCACAAAGCAAAAACAACAATCTTCTAGGCACTGAGGCACACTAGAATGAGTTTCCACTTCGCTGCGCTTTTTTTTTTTTTATCTTTTTTAATTTTTTTTTTTTTTTATGCAAGTACTTCACTGTGATTTAGATCAATCAGATTCTGCTATTTGATACCTTCCGTCTGTAGCACAGAAATCTGAATTACTGCCTTTTTCTTCCTCCATCTTCAATCAAGCACCCTCTATTGGTTTCAGTAAGATATGGCTGGTCCCCTCCTCTGGACAAGAAGCCAGTCAAAATACCTTGTTTAAGAATTAAAAATAAATAAATAAATACCAGATAAGAAAGGAAAAAGGAAAGGACAGTGATGGAAGAAGTGACTTGTTCATATGGGAAAATACCATGACAAATGTATCATCAACTGGGTTGTTGCAACCATACCCGTTGTTGCCTGTAGTACTAACAAAAATCACCAGAGTCAGTGACACAACCACAAATTTAAATACTGAGCAGGATTCAAGAAGTAATGCCAAATGTTTAAGCAGTTAATGCACGAGGAAAGCATGATCAATCAGGTAGGAGAGAAGTTGCTCATTTCTGGAGGACCAGAAACCAAACCTAAACAAGTTACATTTGGAGAATGAAATTCCGACTTGAAAGAGTATAGTTTTCGACAACACATCAAGCTAGCACCCATTAGAAACTAATACAAAAGAAACTCATATGTCCACCAAACTAATGAAGTAGGCACTAGGCAACATGGCATGATCTTTGGGGTTCAAGGCGAAAAGGAGAGTCTGTTTGTGACCCAATCGGGGAAATGACGTTCAAAGGCCCCAGAAAAAAGGTGCTTTTTTTTTTTTTTGCTTTGGAGTACTGAATAGTCAACTCTGGAGTTAATAAGACCAGTGTGTTGTATATGAAGCAAAGGGTGGACTGGATTGGAGGAACTATAATAGTCTATTACTATTATAGTTTTCCTCCCTCTCCAGATCTTTTTATTTTTTATTTTTCTTTTTTATGACAGGAAAACCCTAGTCATGTACCTACCCTTGAAGGATAAACCTCGGACTCGTCTAACGTACACCTACCATACATATTGGTTAAATTTAGCTTTGCCAAGGGTGTGGCCCCAAGGAGTTGTTTGCACCCAAAGGGATTTGAACCTTATACTTGATGGTTATGCCACCAAAGTCCAAGGCCTTCACCACATAGCTTAGCTCACCATTTGTTTAACTCATACACAAAAGTCACAATAGAAAACATAATATCAAAATAAACAATAATTTCCAACAACTAATGATTTTTACAAAACATCAATTTCAGGTAATTTGGAAAACCCCAAATTAACAAATTCTACTTACCACGTGTGCAAACGGCACCAATATCCACAAGTTTCTTCGTACTCCTTAAAGATTCTAACTCGTTCCTATTCAAGAATGCACCTAAGCGGATCACAACACCTAATTTCTCCCTATAACATATTCTCTAAAAGTCCGTTTCTCTCATTTAATCTAAATCTCCCTTACATCAGATTCGTTTGATGCATTAGAATACTAATCTCAATCTCGAATACAAAACATCAACTTGGAAACATTCATCTACAAAATCCCTTAATTTCACCCAAAATTAAGACCCTATATGCTCGTTATACTCAATTCAGCCACACTCATTCATTATTGCACGTTCATACATGCAATTCAATTCTTTAATTACACAATAGAGCCATCAACTTGAAGCGATTAGAATTCATAGATCAAAATCCCCAATTTCCATGTATACGTAGGCCAACCACTTGGGGTTGTGGCTCCAGATTTGAGATACAGGCACTGAGTTTGATTGTTCTTGAAGATACAATAATCATAAGCTCATACATTGTTCTATTATTTTTTCATTTCATAAGCATAGGAAGTAAGAGGTTAGACATACATTAATAGTCCCTGTTCTGCAATTCTGCTCTCATCAATTTGTTCTGTTTGATATACTTCAGAGACAGCACTGAACACATCCAAATTAGTACAATCTTCATTTTCATAGGCAAGATCACGCTGGGTTCCTGCAAAACAGAATATTTTCAGTAATTCAATGAATTACTTCCTTTTGTATAACATGCATGAAGGGTAAGAAATATACCTCTTGTTGGACTTGATTCTTCTGAAGGGTTCTTTATTAGGAGTTTCTGGCACATGACAGTATCCGGGAAATTCAGGAAAGTAAAATCCAAAAAATGCAACCTCTCAGAATCTGTCATCTTCGTAAACCCAAATGAAGTAGTCCACGTGTTCAGTACACTAGAAATTGCGGGCAAAATCAGCCTCTCAACTCCTAATTCGGTGAGCTTCTGAAGAAAAAGAAAGTGGAAAACAACAGTGAGAAACTACTAATTAAGTCAATTTTCTGGATTCATTCAGCCAAAAAGAGAACGAGGAAGGATTATTTGTCCTTTCACTTGGGGTCAATCTTAACCCATTAACCCACTCCCTTAAGTGGACACAACAAACACAGCACAACAACTTTTCATAGGCTACAAGTGGTTTGAATGGAAAATCAATTATTATGAAACGTCAATTGGATATTCTATATGATGCAACCATCCAACCATCGATACTTTCAGTTTATAAAAATCATAAACTGGGAAAAGCAAAGCTCATTATGATCATCAATCATTTTGGGAACCCCTTTAACATTCTGTATTAATAGGATATATTTGCACTGATAAGAAGGGTGTTGTTTGTCCATTTGTTCCAAATTTTTCTGTCACAGGGTAGAGAAGATTAGTAGCTAGTAAGGCTTATAACCTTGAATTCATGAGTCAAATCCTGTCTCCACAACAAGAAACCAAACATCCGTAGTACACCATATGATGAATATAGCTGTACGAAGGAAACCACTAACCAACAAAGAAAAACCACCACAAACAAGATAGTACTAATGCTCAGATGGTTTTAACCATTAAGTTTTAAACATTTACGAAAAAAAAGAAAGTGCATTAGAGTATTTTTTTTAATATTCCAATGTTAGAACCAATATTGTTTTAATCAGCATTGAACATCACAAGAAGTCCTTAGTGATTAGAATGCAAAATCAAACTCGCAAATTTAAGTCATTCATAATTATAGTGGCATTATAATATCTCACAAACTGAGTGCAATATATGAGAGGCATGTAAGTAGTTGATTTACCAATTACTGATATTGCTACAACGAAACAATGAATCAATAATTTACTTTTAACCATGGTTTTCGTTGGTCAGCCTTATGGCCCTTATTTTAATGGATGGAGCAGAATGGAGCAGAATCACTCCA